>NC_048311.1:22709007-22723137 GCF_013100865.1 Trachemys scripta elegans
CATCCTGTTTTGGTCAAGTTAAATCCTAGAATTTCTTTAAATTTTAGAGCAGTGTCAAATAGAGATGTTGGTGCAGATGTTTGTTCTAGTATAAGGCACCATACTGACTTCAGACTTGCATCCTACTAGCAGTTAAAAATACGTCATTAGAGAGTGGTTATAATTAGCAAGTGCATGTAATTTGTATATTAAAGCAATTGTAAACGTGTTCATTTCATTCCCCTCGTCCTCAGCTTTTTTGTGATACTTTTATTGTATTAAAGGGTAGCTTAACGGATTAAATAATGAGGGTGCTTTTTGAAAGAAATGTGTTTAAAGGAAACATTTTGCTGCATTACACTCTTCAAAATGAAGTGACAAGAAGGTAATATGGTGGCTGTGGCCATATCAGACTTTTCCTTCATGTTGGTTGTATGCATCCTGGACTTGAACACCGATTTATGAAGGAATGATAAATGTTTTTATTAAAACCTGTGGCTTGAGAGAAGTTAATACGGTGCCTTTTCCTTTCAGCAGTTTCAGCTGACTTCATACCTTTTAAAGCATGTTCCATCTCATCTTGAAAATGGAGAAGTCACAAAAATGATTATTTTTTTTTTTTGTGAAATGGTAAAAAATGGAATTCTGGTTGCATGTGATGTGTACACTGCATTTTGATTCTGTGGCTCAAATCTTACTAAAGCAGTGTCTCTTCATATTGATATTTGCCCTTGTGCATACAGATAAGTCTTCTATAGTAAACATTGTTTCAAAAGGCAGGAAAGAATCTCACACATTTGAGTGCTATATGCAGTTGCACACACAGAAGTGATAATTAGAGACATTTAAACTTTAATTATCTATCTTAGCATTAATGTCAAAGGGACTTTCTCTGTCCTTAGAAATTGGAGATCTTGTTCAAGTTGAAAATGTCATTGATATGTGATCTGTAGGTATTGGTCACTGTAGTTGAAACTGTAGAGATTATGCTCCAATCTGTAAAGTTGGCCACCCCAATCTAATATTTTCTAAAATACTAGTCAAGAAAAGGCAGGTTAACCAGCTTAACCTGCTAAAGTACAAGTTAAAACACATCAGTTAGGCCATTATCCTGAGTAGAACAAGAAACTCATTGAGAACTATATTCTTATAAAAGGTGAATTCGATTGCACGACGCAAACTCAGTGTTCTGGAGGATGTCACTGAAATTATGTAAAGTTTGCTGAATGCCTGATTTCTAAGTTTGAGGTTGCCATTAAAGGGGATGTAGCTTCTCTAAGTCATTGTGATCTATACTAAAGAAAAATTGATAAGAAAAATGCACAATAAAAACATGTTTTTTCAGTAACATCTTTCAGATTCTGATAAACTTCCAAACAGGTAGTCCAACTGCTACAGGTCCAGTTCTCTAAAGAACAAGGCAGAAGCTGGGCATTTTTCCAGTTCAATTGTAGGAATTGTATAAACCTTAACTTAAAAGCTCTTAAGGGTTGCTGTGAAGAAGTGGCCTTTAACCTCTGCAGAGGTCTATTTGCCTGGTACTGAAATTATCAGACACATAGATGAACATGATTTGTTGGCACAAGTCAGTGTGGTATTTGTAAAGGGAAATCATGACTCAGCAATCTGTTAATCACCTCAAAGAATGTAATAAACATGGATGTGGGTGATCTAGCACTGTGGTTCTCAACCTTCCCAGACTACTGTACCTCTTTCATGAGTCAGATTGTCTTATGTACTCCCAAGTTTCACCTCATTTAAAAACTACTTGCTTACAGAATCAGACATAAAAATACTTGTGTGTCACAGCACACTATTACTGAAAAATTGTTGACTTTCTCATTTTGTCTATATGAAATTTTAGTTAGTACTGACTTAGCTAGTGCTTTTTATGTAGCCTGTTGTAAAACTAGGCAAGTATCTAGATGAGTTGATGTACCCCCTAGAAAACCTCTGTGTACCTCTGGGGTACACAGACCCTTGGTTGAGAACCACTGATCTAGTGGATGCAGTGTAGTTGGACATGCAGAAAGCCTGTGAGAAGGTCTCTCACCAAAAGCTCTTAAGCCAAGTAAGCAATCATGGGATAAGAGGGGTGTGCTCGTGGATCAGTAAAAGACAGCAACCAAATTTAGGAATAAATGGTCAGTTTTCATAATGGAGAGTAGTGACATACCCACCCCTGACTACTGGGATCTGTGGTATTCAACATACTCAAATGAGCTGGAAAACAGTGAGGTGACAGAATTTGTAGATACAAAATTACTCAAGATCAAAGCAGCCTGAAAAATTACAAAGAGCTCTCAAAACTCAGTGATTATGCAACAACATGGCTGGCGAAATTCCATGTTAAGTAATGTACATTGGAAAACAGATCCCATCATTTTGTATGTATAGATGGGATTATAATTTAGCTCTTACCACTTAAAAAGTGTGTGGAGTCATTGTGGCTAGTTCTCTGAAAACATCTGCTCAAAGTGCAGCAGCAGTCAAAAAAGCTAAATCTTAGGAACCATTAGGAAAAGAATAACTAAGACAATATCAGGATGCCACTATAGACATCAATGGTATGTCCACACCCTGAATCCTGCATGCAGTTTTGGTTGCTCCATCTCAAAGATATGTGGAATTTAGAAAAGAGAGAGGCTAGAACCAAAAATGATTAAGGTATGAGCTCAGCTTCCATATGAGGAGAGATTAAAAGACTGGAACAAAGGTCTATACAATCATGACCAGTGTGGCGAAAGTGTTATTTACCCCTTCACTTAACACAAGACCCAGCATGGGGGATGTGTCACCCAATGAAATTAATAGCAGGTTTAAAAGGAAGTACATCTTTGCACAGCAGAACATGGTGTGAAGGCCAAGAAGAACTAGGTAAGTTCATGGCAGATAGATCCATCAATGGCTATGAACTAAGGTGGTCAAGGAGGCAACACCCATGCTCTCGCTGTTCTTAGCCTCTGATTGCCAGAAGCTAGATCACACAATGAGTGCCTGTTCTGGTCAGTCTCTTCGATGCATCTGGCATTGGCCACTAGACTACTGGGACCATGAGTCTGACCCAGCATGGCTATTCTTAGGGCCTGGAGGCTGAGTTAAGCTACTTAAAGCCTTTTTAATCCTATTTTTGAAGCCTTAGCTGGCCATTCTTTCTGCAACTTATTTACCATTCCTGACCCTCTTTCTACATTAGCGTTGTGTGTTCTTTTACAAAGGCAAATGTCACTTGTTTAGCAATCTGCATTTTTACACCCCCTTAGCTGAATTGGGCACAAATCCGCCCTTCTAGAAAGCAAGAAAGCTCAGCTGCTGGCTGTGTGACTAGCTGATCCCGTATACTAAAGACAAGCTGCATAGATTTAGAAACAGCCGCAAGCCTCTTTCCTCAGCTGCTCTCACACCTGACCTCACATGCTTGATGGTAAATACTCATTATTAATTGACTTTGGAGGTGCTGCCTTTAGGAACTGAAGTTTAGGACTAAAAACAAAATTTAAAAGAAATCTGCAAGCTTTAAACGTAGCCCTGTCATTTCAAGACAAGTTGGTAAGGCCAAAAAAAGTCCCTGGAAGAAGTTGAAACTCTTTTCCCACTGACATCTTTATTATTATATGAACACAAATAAATTCACCATTACCATAGTTAGTGTGCTTTAAATGTTATCAAACTTCATAAAACATACAAAAATATTTCTCTGAATGCATAGATTTGCTCAGTTACCAGCACTATATTTTTAGTCATTAGTTCTTTAGCAAAAGTTGTGTTGCATATCAAGTTAACAGTTAGTAGTTGTGAGTTAGAGGAAATAAAGCTTATTAATCGCTTCCATTAGTTCCTGGACAACTGTTACATTGTTTATGTAAAAGTGACAATGTCCTACATGCATTAAACCCTAGGCTCTGCAAAGCTAGCTGTGAATACTCTTAATTTTGAGCTACATAGCTACTGTTTTTTCCAAACAGTTTAGCATTCACTTTGAAATAACCCTTGCACTACAGTGGCAAGTGTGTAGGTCAAATCCCCACCACAGGGAGAATCAGGTTTGACTAAGTACTGATGTCAGTAGGGGCCTTCAGTGCTTGTCCAGCCACTGTATGGACAGAACAGGGGAGAGTACTAGCTGAGTGGATTAGATGGCAGAAGGATTAGACCACAGATGCATATCGCTGGAGGCTTTCATTGGTGGAGTGTTAGTTGGAATAGGGAAAGGACCTAGAACGCAGTAATCAATTTTGAACCAATTAAACATCTCAGTGATCAAAAGGAAAGTGTTAGTAACTTTCTCATCTTTATATTTTGGATTTTATCTGTCATGTTGCAGAACAATTTGCCACATTCTATTATTGTCTAGTCAAATTCAGAAATGTTTACTTAATATAAACCAATGTGTGCCATCAGTTGTACAGCATGTGAAAACATGTTGGTCAAAAAGAGCAGCAGCTACTGCAAGGGGAAGCTATCCCCTATGCAATGTATGACACTAAATCATTTCCAATATTACACACTGCAATCCACTTTAAAAAAATCCTTACTGTTGTATCAAGATCTTCTTGGGGTAGTAGTGCAGGAAGAAGCTATTTGAAGGCAGCTGCTCTAGTATAGCTTAATAAAGAAATAGAGTTGGAGATGGATTCAATATTAGATCGCTTATAAATTAGGTTACGTTTTTAATTGAAAGACACTGGTAGGAAGTGTTTGTTTCAGTCATAAGAAAGGCCAGATTGCCTACTCAATCTGGAATTGCCATTTCTAGTTTTTCTGCATATCAGCCTAGCCTTCATCAGTCTCAGGGTAGCCGAGTGTTTTGCGAACTGCTGGAGATTAGTACTTCCAGCAACAAAAGTGCTCCTTGGGAGAAAAAACAACTTGAAAATATGGTATTTGATAGCAAATGTGATACATGTTTTAAATTAACACTGCTCAGGATAAGCTCTGAAAAATTAAGAGCTCAAGTAGGCTTAGATTCAAGTTTTTAACATAGTACTATAAAGTATCCAGCAACATTAAACTATTTGGATTACTCAATTGACTGAAGCTTTGGACACGCTTTAAGTGACACCAGCTCGTGCAACGTAATGCAACAGTTGTGGGAAGAATGTGTCATACAGAATCAATTTAAAAACAGCTCCAAGTGCGTATGTTAATTGCTTCTGATGATGCCTCTATTTCCATTCACATGTTCCCTTAATTGGGTTTAGCTAAGCAAGAGCAGACTGTCTCCTCTAGAGTTGATACTTCCACTTCTCAACAACAAATATTTTCTAGTATTGTGTTCCTAGTGCACAGGAGGCTGAATTTAACCCCGCTTCCCTGAACTATTAGCATCAATGAGGCTAGTTCCTAGAAGATATTTAAAAAAACCCATTAAAGCACTACTAGAGTCATATGGAGTAATTAATGCTTGCCAGGTGGACAGGTGTTAGGGAATGAATTCTTTTAGACGTATATAGGTTTTTAAAAGCAATTGACACCCACAAAAATAATGTAAATACACAGTCAAACATGGGCTGTTTCCTTTTAAGCACAACCATATATGTAACTTTCATTTGTTATGATGATCTAATACACTTGTTCAACAGTGCGGCTAAGATTTACTTTTTAAAAAATCAATATTTTAAGAAAAAAATATTAAAAGTTATCCCATTTTGTTCAGTTGGGTCATCTATTAGTTTGGGGAAGAAAAATGAAGGTGTTTACTAAACATCAATGGCAGTTTGACATCTGGGAACCTGATTTTAGCAAGCTGTCCCTTTGTGGTTGTTACAGTGGGTGTTCTATGGACTGTTTGGAGCAGTAAATACCAGTGCTCTAGAAGACAGCATGGCATGCTACTTCATACTTAGGGCAGTTGTAAGAGACTCAGTGAGCCAGGTACTGGTGACAGCAGAGAGAGACTGCACCTTGAGGAGTCTGAGAAATAAGGGCAGTATTTACATTTTCAGGGGGCCACAAGCGCCAGAAGCCTAAATTTATAATTTATGCAAAAAATATATAGATATCTAACTGTGCCTGATTTTTCTAGAAGTCTTTACTTTTCATGCCAACAGTTGACCAGCTGTCTTCTTATGCCAAATATAACCAATAAACTTCATTAACTTGTATCTGAAGCATGTCGGCTTAATAGACAAATGAGGTACCCTTTATCTGAATACAATATTAAGTTAAAAAAAAGCAAAGGGGATAATAAATATCAAAGATATACTATTATTAGTTAAAATATTAACCCTAACAATAACTTAAGGTTTCACACACAATTAATCCACTGCTTCAGAAGACAGCAGCATATAATTCTCACATTCTAGAAAGTTCAGTAAGTCAGCTTTGATGCTTTACTATTGTAGCAAGACCTCTCCGTCAGTGTTGATGCAGCATTTCTAAAAGGAGAGTTGTCACTTTTCATTAGAACCAGCTCCAGTTCTTGAAAATCCTGAAGTCTTGCAACATCTTTGTCCTTAAAAAGATGAAAACAAAAAAAGCAAATGTCTATAAATGTATTTACCATTAATGCGTATAAACAAGGTCAGGCCTATGAAAGCAAGCATTAACCAACCGCCAGGTACAATTCTATCCAACAAGGTACATAAGTACTATTTTTTCTAGTTAACAGATGTGTCACTATTTGTTTTGCTCTATGATGGAATCTCTTAATATCGTTAAGATGACTTTTCCATTCTTCAAGTACCCAACTATTTGTATGTGAATTAAGCAGGGAAAGGATCTGACCAGAACATTACTAAGAAAGTCATGTGCATGTGTCAGATTAACTGAAAGTCATGTAGACAAGGCCAGTTGATTTCAGACACAGAACCATGAGAGCTGTGTTGTCTGAGCACAAAGGAATGTTTACATTGCTGATGGGGTACCCTTATACATTATTTGCAACAAAAGCTGAGGTAGGGTATTTCCACACACACACAAAAAGGTAATTCCATTTCCACATACTAATGACATGCTCAAGAGATTGAATGCACAATGTGCATGTTTGTCTAATGTTTCAAATACCTGACAACTGTAGGTGCCCGTGATTTCACATGCTTTGGGAGTTTAAAAACATAACCACTTTGATAAAAAGAAATACTTTTTTATTAGATCATGATGAAACTGCATTATTTCCCTCCTATGAAATCTTTCTTTGGGCCGGAATACTTAACAAAAAATTATGTGGCAGTCAGTTCGTGAACACAGTGCAATTCTTTGGAGTCTAAAGACAGTAGCTGATCTTTGTACTCCAGAATCCAAGATAACAGAGAAATGAAATTAATAATATCCGATTAGCAATTAAATATGGAAGTTCCTCTTACCTTTCTGACCAACGTATTCGGTAACTTTCTAATCTTCTCCACTTGTTCTTGATTAACACCCAATTCACAGCAACTGACTCTGAGTAGATCCTGATAGGTCAGTTCTTGTCTGTCTAATTCAATCTCAATGAAGTCATTTTCCCTAAGGTTCTGAATTCTTACCTTAAGCACCAATTCTAGTAAAAAAATAAATAAATAAATAATGATGGTGTGGGAGGAGGTCTGATATAATCTTACAAAGAAAAATAACCAGTATAATAGATTGAAACTGAAGGAGAATTTACATTTTATTATTTAAACTCAGAATTTTTTAGCGTAACACCAGAATCGTTCTTACAAGGATTTAAACCTGAGATACCCATAGAAAGTCCAGTAACACACATCCACAATGAAGGAAACAACCCAAAACTACAGAGGAAACCTTAAAATGATATGGGCATATTTAAAAAAAAAATGCAATATTCTAAAGCCTCTATCAGAATGAATTCCTCTTTCTTCCCCGTGAATTTAGTGCTCGTGATCACACAGATACTACTATATACTCCTGGGGGAATTCTGTGCCACTGCGTGTGCACAGAATTCACGTCCCCCACAGATTTCTTTGCTTTCCAGCAGAAAAATGACTTTCTGACAGGGAAGCTGCAAGAGCAGTCACACACCACTCCCTAGCAGAGAAGATACATTGTTTCAGGCACCCAGAGCATCCGGCAGAGAGGTAAATCACCGTGGGGCTGGGGACACCCCAGCCAGTGGCTCCTACCATGACCCGGGATCAGCTGCTAGTCCTGGCTGAGCTGGAGGGAGGAGAGGACAGGACTTCCAGTTCCCCTACAAGAAGTGTCTGGGGCTGTGTCAGACCCACCCCCAGAAATCCCCCAGCTGCAGGAAGCTCAGCATCCTTCTCCCCCCATCGCTCCTCAACTGTGGGGGAAGGGGGTCACTGTATGGGGGAGTTGCTCCCCCATCCACCCAACCCCTATGCATCTGGACCTCCCAGACCCCCTGCCAAGCCTCACCGGTACATCCAGACAGGACAAGAGGACTGGTTTGGAATACAATTTCTATTTTGGGGGTTCTAACCATTCAGTTTATGGCTGAAATGGGAAATAAAACAGATTTTTCTTATTAAACACAAACAGCAGCACAGCTTCATAATAATGTCATAATGACATATCAAATCTGTTCCACTTGTGAGAGCAAACAGAATGCATGTAATTATCCACATTCTGGTCAGTTACACTAGAGTGAATTGCGAATAACCCTACTGACTTTAAGAAAGGTTTTCTGGGTTCACATCAGTGTAACAGAGCAGACCCAGTATGACTAATGAAGGGTTTCGTTTCAACAGCAATGAACTTCATTTGAAAAAAGTATTAGGAGATGTAAAGGAACCTCAGAAAAAGAAGCTAAGCTTTGTTACTAAGGGCTTGTCTACACACAGATTAATCCGGAATAAAGCAGGGTGTGAATTTGAAGTGGATTAACTCTTATTCCAGAATAACTCCCTCTATACACAAGCCCTAAATTACAAGTTGTATTGGTTTACAAGAGAGTTATTACACCTTGTATCATATTTGGCAGGGTTTATGATTTTTATATTGTTTGGGTTTTAGACTGGAATCTCTCCAGTAGAAAAAAAGTAGCTGTAATTGTCTAACACATTTATAGTATGTATAAATAATACCACAATTAGCAGGGTGGGGAGAGCATTTGAAATAAGAGAGGGAATAGATCGCTCTCTGCCACCATACTGTCCCTTTGACATTTCCACCTCTCCACCAAGAGGGTGGAAAGAGACAGATTGAGATCAGCATGAAATACACCCTTCACTTCAGTTCCCAACTAGTGATGCAAACATGGATCAGCAGTGTGGTAGCAAGATGCATGATCTTGGAAAATTACACTTTGTTACCTTGCATATTATATGGAAAAGTTCCGGTGAAGAAAAGTGGCTGAAATGTCGGTGCAGCCCCAGTATGAGAGCCATTGTGTTGCTGAGGTACAGGCTGTTTAGATGCTACTGGAGAAAAGAGGCCTCTATTATGAGACATGGATGGCTGACAAATGGAGCCATTCTGGACTCTAGGTTTTGGATATTCTGGCACCATGATGGCTGCTGATGGGGTGGGCTGGCCTTCCTTAGAGTGTACCACAGGAAAATCATCTTCGCTGTGTGATGACGTGGGTGTGCATATGCTTTCGACCTGAGTTGCTGATGAACAAGAACTGGTTTCACACAGAGAAACAAAAGAGACGGAAGTGCTTTCATTCTGGAATGCTGTCGAGATGGATGGAATGCTGTTGCTTTCTTTAGTGTAAACATAAGGGAAGGGTGGATTGGCCAAATAGTTTGCAACAATTGGCAAATTTAAGTCTTCCACTTCTTTAAATTCATTTTCCTCCACTTCAGGGGGGGGGGAGAGAAAGAGAGAGAAAAAAAAACTTGTTACTTAAATATTATCATCTTCCCCAATTCAAATATAAAAGAGTTTTCCTACTGTGTCTCACAAAATTACATCATCTTGAAAAAAATCACAATTGCACAAATGTAGCTTGAGCCTATGGGCACTTGGAAGCATGACAAAATGTTGGGAGTGTGAAATGAAAGAATAAAAATCAAGAGGGAAGGAAATTATTGTACAAACTGAGCTGGAAGCCAAAAAACAAAGCCAAAGAAAAATAATTAAACCATCAAAAGCAGATACAAATGATGCCTTTAAATACAGCAATGCCAGTTCACCATCTCTGAAAGGATCAGATTGAGAAGTAGTTTCGATATGA
The DNA here is from genome assembly GCF_013100865.1 of Trachemys scripta elegans. Lineage (NCBI taxonomy): Eukaryota > Metazoa > Chordata > Testudines > Emydidae > Trachemys > Trachemys scripta. Next base: position 22,719,072 of record NC_048311.1, read on the forward strand.
TTTTTTTTAAAGACATTATTTAATATAATTGGTTTTCAAGATGCCAGCAAAGGAAGTGGACAGTTTTTCTCACTTAGCTGGTGTTCAACATAGGGTCCAATCTCGCAGTCCTCACATTCGCCAAACTACTGCAACAAATTTGGCTTGAATAAGAACGGCAGGAGTAGGCCCATTAACAGTAACAATGCCAAGGAAGCCCAAACAAGATGTTCTCAGTTTTCCTGGGGATGCACAACTACATTTGTTTAGGAGGTGAAAGTGACACATATCCCATACCTGGTAAGTGAGGCTCAGGTTTTATAGGTATTTAGGTACCTAACTCCCTTTGAAATCAATGGGAGCTAGACACCTCAATGCCTTTAAAAATCTGGGCACGAATGATTAGCGACCAGACAAACGTATCAGGCAGGAATTATGTGGGAGTTCATTTCCCTTGGACATGTCAGCCTAAGCTTTCAAAAGTCAAAACCCAAGTCACGTCCTACTGTATAGCTGCAGATTTTTGCCCAGAAGAAGGAAAAACCAGTTTTCAAAGATTATACCAATCACACAAATGATTGTGAAAATAGTAATGGCAGCCTGTACTTAGCTACACATGCATTTACACAGCAGTCATGCAGCTATTACACACTCTTCATGGATTGTCAAAGTGATCAGCCTGAATTTAAGAGACCCACTCCCCAAACAAATATCATTAACATATACAAGCATGCCCACTGAAAGTTACAAAAGGTGAAATCTCTATGGTACGGAAACACTGGACTCAATCAGACATATCGGCGCCATTTCTAAGAGTGTCACGTATCTAATTTTGGGCTTGCTTCTTGGCACGTGTGGCATAAGCTTTTTAAATATACCAACGTTGTTTGGTCATGTGTATGGAGAAGGTTACGTTTTACTGCCAGGAAGTCATAACTCAGCTATGAAATTCTCAGAAGCCATCACTCCTAAAATGTAGCAGTTGCTTCTGTATACAATGGCCTTGTAAGACTTGATTCAGCTTGACCAGATCTATTTTATGTATCTATACATAGATCTCTTTTATGTATCTATACATAAAAGCCTTTGGCTTGAGGCTTGATTCAACTCCATTTAAACACTTCAATGAGAGTTGGAGAAGCAGTTTCATTCTGAGTTCTGTAGCTAAAAGAGGACTCAAAGGGCTTATCTACACAGGGAAATTTACTGATATAGTTATATCGGTATAATTATATTGCAATAATTATACCAGTATAACTCTATATGTGCACACACTTTATTTCAGAATAGGAGTACTTTTTTCCAGTTTAGTTTATGTCACTTTCACTACATTGGTATAATTATTGCAGTAAATTTCCCCATGTAGACAAGCCTTAAGAAAGCACTTTCCTAGCAAGAGTGGAGCTTTTGAACTGCAGTTGGCAACCATCAGTTTATAGTATCATATTAAAAAAGTAAAACAGGTTTACTAGTGAAATAATAACCACACTAAACAAATTTGAAGATCATATGAGGAAATACATCAGCAATCACCTTTAAACCTGAATGCGTCATGCAAATCAAATGGCATACACCCTCTTATTCTCTGTCTCCTCTCCATAGCAAAGTCCATATCGACCTGCTGTGTCTCAGTCAGGCTTTGCTTGACATAAAATATTCTTGCACTTATGTTTATACTGATTTCCACAGGAGCATGACTGAGGCCAAAGTAACTTGCCCAGAGTAAGTCAGTATCAGAACCAGGAGTAAAATTCAGGAGTCCTGATTCCAACAATTTCTTACAACTTAATAGAATACATTTACAAATATCTACAAGGCACTAGGTACACATGGAAGATCAAAGACGTTAACATATTTACCTACATGGGGTATAATCTTTTAAACTCATATAGATAGATAAGGGATTACCAGTTATAGAAAGGCATACTCCATCTAAAAAAAAATTAAAAACAGGTACCTGAATTGGAAGAGCAAAACTTTTTTGAAAGTGAATAAAAAAGTAAACTCATAAAATTCACTGCCACAAAATTCATCTAACACAAGTTTCATCTTGGCACAAAACACGTTCACAGCAAAGATGTAAACCCTAGAAAAACCTGCAACCCTTCCTTGCATGAATTGTGCCACTGAAGTCAATGGAACTACTTGTATGAGTAAACATTACCGGTGCAACTTCAGTACAGGACTGGACCCTGTCTTTATAATAGAAATGCTGTCAGTCTATGGAACTAGGGAAAACCACTAAATACTACGACCAACTATTTTATAATAAATGTCAAAATATGTAAGTTGTACCTCCCATAATCTTCCTGATTTCTTTCTTTGACGTTAACTGGGCTGCCAGTTCTCCTTTAGCTGTGAGAATCTCCTTATCAGCACCAGCATCAATCAGGCAAGAGACCACTTCAGCATGATTCCGTTTGCATGCCCAGTGCAAACAAGTCCTGTGTGTAAAGAAAATATACTGGTGACTTTGTAGTTCCAATGAACTATACCCCGACCACAAACCATTATGTGCCAACAATAATAATCCATTTGCCTGAGGTTGCACGTAGAATAAGAGTGACTTGGGAGTCACTGGAGTCTCTTCCACATTTAAACTGAACATGATTCAGTTGTAAATTCCTTGGGGGAGGGACTTCCTTTACCTTGATCAGTTGGTGTACACTGACCGTGCTAAACAAACAAAAACAACACTGCTTCATGCTATTAATAAAATATAGTGTTGGTGGTCCTTGTACTTGAGCAATGTTAACTGTTACACAATATATAGTGTAACAGAAATTAAAGAGGACAATAGACTTAGTAGACTCCTGTAAAGACTTGGACTAAAATCTTCAAAACAAGGGCCTAAAGGAAGTCCATATTTAGGCATATAAAATTATATATTAATAGATTTTTAAGGCCAGAAGGGACGATAGATTACCAAGTCTGACCTTCTGTGTATCACAGGCCATTCAATTTCTGCCAGGTACTGAGTCCAAAATGTGTTTGATTAAAGCAAATCTTCCAGAAAGGCATCCAGAATTGAAGACATCAAGAGATGGAGAATCTACCACTGCCCTTGGTAGCTTGTTTCAGTGGTAAAGCACCTGCACTGTCAAAATCTTTTACTTCAGCTCCCAACTATTGAGTCTTCTTATGCCCTTCTCCACTAAAAACTGTCCGTTTTTTTCCCCAATACTACGGTGCATCAAGCAGCTCTCAACAAAGTCAATGGGAGATGCAGAGTGCTCAGCACTTTTGAAAAATCCAGCTACTGACTTGGACACCTAAATAAGAACTCTGGGTTAAACCTCTGAAAATGTTGGCCAAGGGCTTTATCATGGTCCAGTAACATGCTATAAGTCAGTTTGGTCCCATCTACACAGATAAATCCAAGCCCTGGTACTACAAATCAGGGTACTACCACGTTAACACAATCACAGCGAATACAGCATGGTGCCAAGCTTACATGCTACGTCCAGTCACACTTTTGTTAATAATAATGCTTAGGTCTTATATAGCATTTTTCATGGCTAGGTCTCAAAGCACTTTACAAAGGAGATCAATATAAATACACCATTTTACAGACGGGGAAACCAAGGCACAGAGCACTGACGTGAGGTTCCCAGGATCACCCAGCAGGCCATTGGCAGAGCTAGGTACAGAATCCAAGTCTCCTAAGTTCCGGTGCAGGGCACTACCCACTAGGCCCCGCTTGCCTCCCAGCGCTGAGCCTTTCATCCCCAATGATGCCAACGGTACAAACGTTAGCAAGAGTTGTGCAGCCACTTCTGGGGCAGGAGAGCAGGACAGGTCAGAGAGACTTAGAACAAGGGCACCAGCACAAACCCCTCCTGTGATCCCAACAGGGATGGGGGCTCCACACACACACACCATCCCTCGGGCTGCCAGTCCCTGCCTTAGGCAATGCTCCCCAGCCCCAGCTCTCCCAGCAGAAACCTGGCAGGGGGTGACCGGCTGAGCTGTCCCAGCGAGGGGGGGGAGGGGCCCGCAGGAGGTTAGAGCAGCGGGGGGGGGGGGGGCGGGGGGTTATGTTCTTACAAATACGGAAGGGGCTAGGTCGGGAGAGGGGGGGGTGGGG